>NC_047535.1:21966320-21990511 GCF_012275295.1 Melopsittacus undulatus
AACCCTAAGCCTAACCCTAAACCTTTACAAATATTATGCGCTGCTGATTAACAGCACCATATCTCCGTCCTGCTAAATCTAAGCCTAACCCTAAACCTAACCTAACTCTAACCCTATGCCTAACCCCTAAACCTAACCCTAAACCTAAAATAACCCTAACCCTAACCCTCCCCTAACCCTAAAACTACCACTAACCCTAACCATAACCCTAAACCTACCCTAACCCTAACCCTACGCTAACCCTAACACTAACCCTAAACCATTACAAATACTGTTTGCTGCTAATTAACAGCACCATCTCTTCGTGCTGCTAAATCTAAGCCTAAACCTAATCCTAACTCTAACCCTAACACCTAACCCAAACCCTACCCTAACCCTAACACTACGCTAACCCTAACCCTAACCCTAACCCTTTACAAATACTGTGTGCTGCTGATTAACAGCACCATCTCTCCGTGCTGCTAAATCTGTCTAACCCTAATGCTAACCCTAACGCTAACCCTACCCTAACCCTAACCCTAACCCTAACCCTAACCCTAACCCTAACCCCTAACCCTAACCCTAACCCTAACCCTAACCCTAACCCTAACCCTAACCCCTAACCCTAACCCTAACCCTAACCCTAACCCTAACCCTAAAATACCCCTAACCCTAATCCTACCCCTAACCCTAACGCCTAACCCTAACCCTATCCTAACCCTAACACTACCCTACCCCTAACTATAGCCCTAACCCTAAACTAACCCTAACCCTAACTCTAACCCTATCCCTACTCTAAACCTAACCCTAACCCTAACCCTAACCTAACCCTAACCTTACCCTAAACCTAACCCTAACCCTAACCGTAACCCTACCCTAAACCTAACCCTAACCCCTAACCCTAATGTCGGGAAGAGCGCACCCTAAACCCAATGTCGGAAAGTGGGTACCCTCACCCTAATGTCGGGAAGAGTGCACCCTAACCCCAATGTCGGAAAGTGGGTACCCTCACCCTAATGTCGGGAAGAGCGCACCCTAACCCTAATGTCGGAAAGTGGGTACCCTAACCCTAATGTCAGGAAGAGTGCACCCTAACTCTAATGTCGGAAAGTGGGTACCCTAACCCTAATGTCGGGAAGAGTGCACCCTAACCCTAATGTCGGAAAGTGGGTACCCTAACCCTAATATGAAGTGAGAAATAAAGTGAGAAGTGAAGTGAGAAATGAAGTGAGAAGTGCAGTGAGAACTGTCAGAAAGTGGGTACGCTAACCCTAATGTCGGAAAGTGGGTACCCTAACCCTAATGTCGGGAAGAGTGCACGCTAACCCTAATGTCGGAAAGTGGATACCCTAACCCTAATGTCGGGAAGAGTGCACCCTAACCCTAATGTCAGAAAGTGGGTACCCTAACCCTCATGTCGGGAAGAGTGCACCATAACCCTAATGTCGGAAAGTGGGTAAGCTAACCCTAATGTCAGGAAGCGTGCACCCTAACCCTAATGTCGGAAAGTGGGTACCCTAACCCTAATGTCGGGAAGAGTGCACCCTAACCCTAATGTCGGGAAGAGTGCACCTTAACCCTAATGTCGGGAAGAGTGCACCCTAACCCTAATGTCGGAAAGTGGGTACCCTAACCGTCATGTCGGGAAGAGTGCACCCTAAACCTAATGTCGGAAAGTGGGTATCCTAACCCTAATGTCAGGAAGAGTGCACCCTAACCCTAATGTCGGAAAGTGGGTACCCTAACCCTAATGTCGGGAAGAGTGCACCATAACCATAATGTCGGAAAGTGGGTACCCTAACCCTAATGTCGCGAAGAGTGCACCCTAACCCTAATGTCGGAAAGAGGGTACCCTAAGCCTAATATGAAGTGAGAACTGAAGTGAGAAATAAACTGATAAGTGAAGTGAGAAATGAAGAGAGAAGTGCAGGGAGAAATGTCAGAAAGTGGGTACCCTAACCCTAATGTCGGAAAGTGGGTACCCTAACCCTAATGTCGGGAAGAGTGCACCCTAACCCTAATGTCGGAAAGTGGGTACCCTAACCCTAATGTCACGAAGAGCGCACCCTAACCCTAATGTCGGAAAGTGGATACCCTAACCCTAATGTCAGGAAGAGTGCACGCTAACCCTAATGTCAGAAAGTGGGTAACCTAACCCTAATGTCGGGAAGAGTGCACCTTAACCCTAATGTCGGGAAGAGTGCACCCTAACCCTAATGTCGGAAAGTGGGTACCCTAACCCTAATGTCGGGAAGAGCGCACCCTAACCCCAATGTCGGAAAGTGGGTACCCTCACCCTAATGTCGGGAAGAGTGCACCCTAACCCTAATGTCGGAAAGTGGGTACCCTAACCCTAATGTCAGGATGAGTGCACCCTAACCCTAATATCGGAAAGTGGGTACCCTAACCCTAATGTCGGGAAGAGTGCACCCTAAACCTAATGTCGGAAAGTGGGTACCCTAAGCCTAATATGAAGTGAGAAATAAAGTGAGAAGTGAAGTGAGAAATGAAGTGAGAAGTGAAGTGAGAAATGAAGTGAGAAGTGCAGTGAGAAATGTCAGAAAGTGGGTACGCTAACCCTAATGTCGAAAAGCGGGTACCCTAACCCTCATGTCGGGAAGAGTACACCCTAACCCCAACGTCAGAAAGTGGGTACCCTAACCCTAATGTCGGGAAGAGTGCACCTAACCCTAATGTCGGAAAGTCGGTACGCTAACCCTAATGTCGGGAAGAGTGCACCCTAACCCTAATGTCGGAAAGTGGGTACCCTAACCCTAATGTCGGGAAGAGTGCACCCTAACCCTAATGTCGGAAAGTGGGTACCCTAAGCTAATATGAACTGAGAACTGAAGTGAGAAATAAAGTGGCAAGTGAAGTGAGAAATGAAGTGAGAAGTGCATTGAGAAATGTCAGAAAGTGGGTACCCTAAACCTAATGTCGGAAAGTGGGTACCCTAACCCTAATGTCGCGAAGAGCGCACCCTAAGCCTAATGTCGGAAAGTGGATACTCCAACCCTAATGTCGGGAAGAGTGCACCCTAACCCTAATGTCAGAAAGTGGGTAACCTAACCCTAATGTCGGGAAGAGAGCACCTTAACCCTCATGTCGGGAAGAGTGCACCCTAACCCTAATGTCGGGAAGAGTGCACCCTAACCCCAATGTCGGAAAGTGGGTACCCTCACCCTAATGTCGGGAAGAGTGCACCCTAACCCTAATGTCGGAAAGTGGGTACCCTAACCCTAATGTCAGGATGAGTGCACCCTAAACCTAATGTCGGAACGTGGGTACCCTAAGCCTAATATGAAGTGAGAAATAAAGTGAGAAGTGAAGTGAGAAATGAAGTGAGAAGTGAGGTGAGAAATGAAGTGAGAAGTGCAGTGAGAAATGTCAGAAAGTGGGTACGCTAACCCTAATGTTGGAAAGTGGGTACCCTAACCCTAATGTCGGGAAGAGTGCACCCTAACCCTAATGTCGGAAAGTGGGTACTCTAACCCTAATGTCGGGAAGAGTGCACCCTAAACCTAATGTCGGAAAGTGGGTACCCTAACCCTAATGTCGGGAAGAGCGCACCATAACCCTAATGTCGGAAAGTGGGTACCCTAACCCTAATGTCGGGAAGAGTGCACCCTAACCCTAATGTCGGAAAGTGGGTACCCTAACCCTAATATGAACTGAGAACTGAAGTGAGAAATAAAGTGACAAGTGAAGTAAGAAATCAACTGAGAAGTCCAGTGAGAAATGTCAGAAACTGGGTACCCTAACCCTAAAGTCGGAAAGTGGGTACAATAACCCTAATATCGGGAAGAGCGCACCCTAACCCTAATGTCGGAAAGTGGGTACCCTAACGCTAATGTCGGGAAGAGTGTACCCTAACCCTAATGTCGGAAAGTGGGTACCCTAACCCTAATGTCGGGAAGAGTGCACCCTAACCCTAATGTCGGAAAGTGGGTACCCTCACCCTAATGTCGGAAAGAGCGCACCCTAACCCTAATGTCGGAAAGTGGGTACCCTAACCCTAACGTCGGGAAGAGTGCACCCTAAACCTAATGTCGGAAAGTGGGTACCCGAAGCCTAATATGAAGTGAGAAATAAAGTGAGAAGTGAAGTGAGAAATGAAGTGAGAAGTGCAGTGAGAAATGATAGAAAGTGGGTACGCTAACCCTAATGTTGGAAAGTGGGTACCCTAACCCTAATGTCGGAAAGTGGGTACCCTAACCCTAATGTCGGGAAGAGTGCACCATAACCCTAATGTGGGAAAGTGGGTACCCTAACCCTAATGTCGCGAAGAGTGCACCCTAACCCTAATGTCGGAAAGTGGGTACCCTAACCCTAGTGTCGGGAAGAGTGCACCCTACCCTAATGTCGGGAAGAGTGCACCCTAACCCTAATGTCGAAAATCGGGTACCCTAACCCTAATGTCGGGAAGAGTGCACCCTAACCCTAATGTCGGAAAGTGGGTACCCTAACCCTAATGTCGGGAGGAGTAAACCCTAACCCTAATGTCGGAAAGTGGGTAACCTAACCCTAATATGAATTGAGAACTGAAGTGAGAAATAAAGTGACAAGTGAAGTGAGAAATGAAGTGAGAAGTGCAATGAGAAATGTCAGAAAGTGGGTACCCTAGCCCTAATATGAAGTGAGAAATAAAGTGAGAAGTGAAGAGAGAAATGAAGTGAGAAGTGCAGTGAGAACTGTCAGAAAGTGGGTACGCTAACCCTAATGTCGGAAAGTGGGTACCCTAACCCTAATGTCGGGAAGAGTGCACGCTAACTCTAATGTCGGAAAGTGGGTACCCTAACCCTAATGTCGGGAAGAGTGCACCCTAACCCTAATGTCAGAAAGTGGGTACCCTAACCCTCATGTCGGGAAGAGTGCACCATAACCCTAATGTCAAAAAGTGGGTAACCTAACCCTAATGTCGGGAAGAGTGCACCCTAACCCCAATGTCGGAAAGTGGGCACCCTCACCCTAATGTCGGGAAGAGTGCACCCTAACCCTAATGTCGGAAAGTGGGTACCCTAACCCTAATGTCAGCATGAGTGCACCCTAAACATTATGTCGGAACGTGGGTACCCTAAGCCTAATATGAAGTGAGAAATAAAGTGAGAAGTGAAGTGAGAAATGAAGTGAGAAGTGAAGTGAGAAATGAAGTGAGAAGTGCAGTGAGAAATGTCAGAAAGTGGGTACGCTAACCCTAATGTTGGAAAGTGGGTACCCTAACCCTAATGTCGGGAAGAGTGCACCCTAACCCTAATGTCGGAAAGTGGGTACTCTAACCCTAATGTCGGGAAGAGTGCACCCTAACCCTAATGTTGGAAAGTGGGTACCTTAACCCTAATGTCGGGAAGAGCGCACCATAACCCTAATGTCGGAAAGTGGGTACCCTAACTCTAATGTCGGGAAGAGTGCACCCTAACCCTAATGTCGGAAAGTGGGTACCCTAACCCTAATGTCGGGAAGAGTGCACGCTAACCCTAATGTCGGAAAGTGGATACCCTAACCCTAATGTCGGGAAGAGTGCACCCTAACCCTAATGTCAGAAAGTGGGTACCCTAACCCTCATGTCGGGAAGAGTGCACCATAACCCTAATGTCGGAAAGTGGGTAAGCTAACCCTAATGTCAGGAAGCGTGCACCCTAACCCTAATGTTAGAAAGTGGGTACCCTAACCCTAATGTCGGGAAGAGTGCACCCTAACCCTAATGTCGGGAAGAGTGCACCTTAACCCTAATGTCGGGAAGAGTGCACCCTAACCCTAATGTCGGAAAGTGGGTACCCTAACCCTAATGTCGGGAAGAGTGCACCCTAAACCTAATGTCGG
Source organism: Melopsittacus undulatus (assembly GCF_012275295.1). NCBI lineage: Eukaryota > Metazoa > Chordata > Aves > Psittaciformes > Psittaculidae > Melopsittacus > Melopsittacus undulatus. The sequence goes on from NC_047535.1 coordinate 21,972,120, forward strand.
AAAGTGGGTATCCTAACCCTAATGTCGGGAAGAGTGCACCCTAACCCTAATGTCGGAAAGTGGGTACCCTAACCCTAATGTCGGGAAGAGTGCACCATAACCATAATGTCGGAAAGTGGGTACCCTAACCCTAATGTCGCGAAGAGTGCACCCTAACCCTAATGTCGGAAAGAGGGTACCCTAAGCCTAATATGAAGTGAGAACTGAAGTGAGAAATAAAGTGACAAGTGAAGTGAGAAATGAAGAGAGAAGTGCAGGGAGAAATGTCAGAAAGTGGGTACCCTAACCCTAATGTCGGAAAGTGGGTACCCTAACCCTAATGTCGGGAAGAGTGCACCCTAACCCTAATGTCGGAAAGTGGGTACCCTAACCCTAATGTCACGAAGAGCGCACCCTAACCCTAATGTCGGAAAGTGGATACCCTAACCCTAATGTCAGGAAGAGTGCACGCTAACCCTAAAGTCAGAAAGTGGGTAACCTAACCCTAATGTCGGGAAGAGTGCACCTTAACCCTAATGTCGGGAAGAGTGCACCCTAACCCTAATGTCGGAAAGTGGGTACCCTAACCCTAATGTCGGGAAGAGCGCACCCTAACCCCAATGTCGGAAAGTGGGTACCCTCACCCTAATGTCGGGAAGAGTGCACCCTAACCCTAATGTCGGAAAGTGGGTACCCTAACCCTAATGTCGGGAAGAGTGCACCCTAACCCTAATGTCGGAAAGTGGGTACTCTAACCCTAAGGTCGGGAAGAGTGCACCCTAACCCTAATGTTGGAAAGTGGGTACCTTAACCCTAATGTCGGGAAGAGCGCACCATAACCCTAATGTCGGAAAGTGGGTACCCTAACTCTAATGTCGGGAAGAGTGCACCCTAACCCTAATGTCGGAAAGTGGGTACCCTAACCCTAATGTCGGGAAGAGTGCACGCTAACCCTAATGTCGGAAAGTGGATACCCTAACCCTAATGTCGGGAAGAGTGCACCCTAACCCTAATGTCAGAAAGTGGGTACCCTAACCCTCATGTCGGGAAGAGTGCACCATAACCCTAATGTCGGAAAGTGGGTAAGCTAACCCTAATGTCAGGAAGCGTGCACCCTAACCCTAATGTTAGAAAGTGGGTACCCTAACCCTAATGTCGGGAAGAGTGCACCCTAACCCTAATGTCGGGAAGAGTGCACCTTAACCCTAATGTCGGGAAGAGTGCACCCTAACCCTAATGTCGGAAAGTGCGTACCCTAACCGTCATGTCGGGAAGAGTGCACCCTAAACCTAATGTCGGAAAGTGGGTATCCTAACCCTAATGTCAGGAAGAATGCACCCTAACGCTAATGTCGGAAAGTGGGTACCCTAACCCTAATGTCGGGAAGAGTGCACCATAACCCTAATGTCGGAAAGTGGGTACCCTAACCCTAATGTCGCGAAGAGTGCACCCTAACCCTAATGTCGGAAAGAGGGTACCCTAAGCCTAATATGAAGTGAGAACTGAAGTGAGAAATAAACTGATAAGTGAAGTGAGAAATGAAGAGAGAAGTGCAGGGAGAAATGTCAGAAAGTGGGTACCCTAACCCTAATGTCGGAAAGTGGGTACCCTAACCCTAATGTCGGGAAGAGTGCACCCTAACCCTAATGTCGGAAAGTGGGTACCCTAACCCTAATGTCACGAAGAGCGCACCCTAACCCTAATGTCGGAAAGTGGATACCCTAACCCTAATGTCGGGAAGAGTGCACCCTAACCCTAATGTCAGAAAGTGGGTAACCTAACCCTAATGTCGGGAAGAGTGCACCTTAACCCTAATGTCGGGAAGAGTGCACCCTAACCCTAATGTCGGAAAGTGGGTACCCTAACCCTAATGTCGGGAAGAGTGCAACCTAACCCCAATGTCGGAAAGTGGGTACCCTCACCCTAATGTCGGGAAGAGTGCACCCTAACCCTAATGTCGGAAAGTGGGTACCCTAACCCTAATGTCAGGATGAGTGCACCCTAACCCTAATATCGGAAAGTGGGTACCCTAACCCTAATGTCGGGAAGAGTGCACCCTAAACCTAATGTCGGAAAGTGGGTACCCTAAGCCTAATATGAAGTGAGAAATAAAGTGAGAAGTGAAGTGAGAAATGAAGTGAGAAGTGAAGTGAGAAATGAAGTGAGAAGTGCAGTGAGAAATGTCAGAAAGTGGGTACGCTAACCCTAATGTCGAAAAGCGGGTACCCTAACCCTCATGTCGGGAAGAGTACACCCTAACCCCAACGTCAGAAAGTGGGTACCCTAACCCTAATGTCGGGAAGAGTGCACCTAACCCTAATGTCGGAAAGTCGGTACGCTAACCCTAATGTCGGGAAGAGTGCACCCTAACCCTAATGTCGGAAAGTGGGTACCCTAACCCTAATGTCGGGAAGAGTGCACCCTAACCCTAATGTCGGAAAGTGGGTACCCTAAGCTAATATGAACTGAGAACTGAAGTGAGAAATAAAGTGGCAAGTGAAGTGAGAAATGAAGTGAGAAGTGCAGTGAGAAATGTCAGAAAGTGGGTACCCTAAACCTAATGTCGGAAAGTGGGTACCCTAACCCTAATGTCGCGAAGAGCGCACCCTAAGCCTAATGTCGGAAAGTGGATACTCCAACCCTAATGTCGGGAAGAGTGCACCCTAACCCTAATGTCAGAAAGTGGGTAACCTAACCCTAATGTCGGGAAGAGAGCACCTTAACCCTCATGTCGGGAAGAGTGCACCCTAACCCTAATGTCGGGAAGAGTGCACCCTAACCCCAATGTCGGAAAGTGGGTACCCTCACCCTAATGTCGGGAAGAGTGCACCCTAACCCTAATGTCGGAAAGTGGGTACCCTAACCCTAATGTCAGGATGAGTGCACCCTAAACCTAATGTCGGAACGTGGGTACCCTAAGCCTAATATGAAGTGAGAAATAAAGTGAGAAGTGAAGTGAGAAATGAAGTGAGAAGTGAGGTGAGAAATGAAGTGAGAAGTGCAGTGAGAAATGTCAGAAAGTGGGTACGCTAACCCTAATGTTGGAAAGTGGGTACCCTAACCCTAATGTCGGGAAGAGTGCACCCTAACCCTAATGTCGGAAAGTGGGTACTCTAACCCTAATGTCGGGAAGAGTGCACCCTAAACCTAATGTCGGAAAGTGGGTACCCTAACCCTAATGTCGGGAAGAGTGCACCCTAACCCTAATGTCGGAAAGTGGGTACCCTAACCCTAATGTCGGGAAGAGTGCACCCTAACCCTAATGTCGGAAAGTGGGTACCCTAACCCTAATATGAACTGAGAACTGAAGTGAGAAATAAAGTGACAAGTGAAGTAAGAAATCAACTGAGAAGTCCAGTGAGAAATGTCAGAAACTGGGTACCCTAACCCTAAAGTCGGAAAGTGGGTACAATAACCCTAATATCGGGAAGAGCGCACCCTAACCCTAATGTCGGAAAGTGGGTACCCTAACGCTCATGTCGGGAAGAGTGTACCCTAACCCTAATGTCGGAAAGTGGGTACCCTAACCCTAATGTCGGGAAGAGTGCACCCTAACCCTAATGTCGGACAGTGGGTACCCTCACCCTAATGTCGGAAAGAGCGCACCCTAACCCTAATGTCGGAAAGTGGGTACCCTAACCCTAACGTCGGGAAGAGTGCACCCTAAACCTAATGTCGGAAAGTGGGTACCCGAAGCCTAATATGAAGTGAGAAATGAAGTGAGAAGTGCAGTGAGAAATGATAGAAAGTGGGTACGCTAACCCTAATGTTGGAAAGTGGGTACCCTAACCCTAATGTCGGAAAGTGGGTACCCTAACCCTAATGTCGGGAAGAGTGCACCATAACCCTAATGTGGGAAAGTGGGTACCCTAACCCTAATGTCGCGAAGAGTGCACCCTAACCCTAATGTCGGAAAGTGGGTACCCTAACCCTAGTGTCGGGAAGAGTGCACCCTACCCTAATGTCGGGAAGAGTGCACCCTAACCCTAATGTCGAAAATCGGGTACCCTAACCCTAATATCGGGAAGAGTGCACCCTAACCCTAATGTCGGAAAGTGGGTACCCTAACCCTAATGTCGGGAGGAGTAAACCCTAACCCTAATGTCGGAAAGTGGGTAACCTAACCCTAATATGAATTGAGAACTGAAGTGAGAAATAAAGTGACAAGTGAAGTGAGAAATGAAGTGAGAAGTGCAGTGAGAAATGTCAGAAAGTGGGTACCCTAACCCTAATATGAAGTGAGAAATAAAGTGAGAAGTGAAGTGAGAAATGAAGTGAGAAGTGCAGTGAGAACTGTCAGAAAGTGGGTACGCTAACCCTAATGTCGGAAAGTGGGTACCCTAACCCTAATGTCGGGAAGAGTGCACGCTAACCCTAATGTCGGAAAGTGGGTACCCTAACCCTAATGTCGGGAAGAGTGCACCCTAACCCTAATGTCAGAAAGTGGGTACCCTAACCCTCATGTCGGGAAGAGTGCACCATAACCCTAATGTCAAAAAGTGGGTAACCTAACCCTAATGTCGGGAAGAGTGCACCCTAACCCCAATGTCGGAAAGTGGGCACCCTCACCCTAATGTCGGGAAGAGTGCACCCTAACCCTAATGTCGGAAAGTGGGTACCCTAACCCTAATGTCAGCATGAGTGCACCCTAAACATTATGTCGGAACGTGGGTACCCTAAGCCTAATATGAAGTGAGAAATAAAGTGAGAAGTGAAGTGAGAAATGAAGTGAGAAGTGAAGTGAGAAATGAAGTGAGAAGTGCAGTGAGAAATGTCAGAAAGTGGGTACGCTAACCCTAATGTTGGAAAGTGGGTACCCTAACCCTAATGTCGGGAAGAGTGCACCCTAACCCTAATGTCGGAAAGTGGGTACTCTAACCCTAAGGTCGGGAAGAGTGCACCCTAACCCTAATGTTGGAAAGTGGGTACCTTAACCCTAATGTCGGGAAGAGCGCACCATAACCCTAATGTCGGAAAGTGGGTACCCTAACTCTAATGTCGGGAAGAGTGCACCCTAACCCTAATGTCGGAAAGTGGGTACCCTAACCCTAATATGAACTGAGAACTGAAGTGAGAAAAAAAGTGACAAGTGAAGTAAGAAATCAACTGAGAAGTCCAGAGAGAAATGTCAGAAACTGGGTACCCTAACCCTAAAGTCGGAAAGTGGGTACAATAACCCTAATATCGGGAAGAGCGCACCCTAACCCTAATGTCGGAAAGTGGGTACCCTAACGCTAATGTCGGGAAGAGTGTACCCTAACCCTAATGTCGGAAAGTGGGTACCCTAACCCTAATGTCGGGAAGAGTGCACCCTAAACCTAATGTCGGAAAGTGGGTACCCTCACCCTAATGTCGGGAAGAGTGCACCCTAAGCCTAATGTCGGAAAGTAGGTACCCTAACCCTAATGTCGGGAACAGTGCAGCCTAACCCTAATGTCGGAAAGTGGGTACCCTAACCCTCATGTCGGGAAGAGTGCACCCTAACCCTAATGTCGGAAAGTGGGTAACCTAACCCTAATGTCGGGAAGAGTGCACCTTAACCCTAATGTCGGGAAGAGTGCACCCTAACCCTAATGTCAGAAAGTGGGTACCCTAACCCTAATGTCGGGAAGAGCGCACCCTAACCCCAATGTCGGAATGTGGGTACCCTAACCCTAATGTCGGGAAGAGTGCACCCTAACCCTAATGTCGGAAAGTGGGTACCCTAACCCTAATGTCGGGAAGAGTGCACCCTAAACCTAATGTCGGAAAGTGGGTACCCGAAGCCTAATATGAAGTGAGAAATAAAGTGAGAAGTGAAGTGAGAAATGAAGTGAGAAGTGCAGTGAGAAATGTCAGAAAGTGGGTACGCTAACCCTAATGTTGGAAAGTGGGTACCCTAACCCTAATGTCGGAAAGTGGGTACCCTAACCCTAATGTCGGGAAGAGTGCACCCTAAACCTAATGTCGGAAAGTGGGTACCCTAACCCTAATGTCGGGAAGAGTGCACCATAACCCTAATGTCGGAAAGTGGGTACCCTAACCCTAATGTCGCGAAGAGTGCACCCTAACCCTAATGTCGGAAAGTGGGTACCCTAACCCTAATGTCGGGAAGAGTGCACCCTAACCCTAATGTCGGGAAGAGTGCACCCTAACCCTAATGTCGAAAATCGGGTACCCTAACCCTAATGTCGGGAAGAGTGCACCCTAACCCTAATGTCGGAAAGTGGGTACCCTAACCCTAATGTCGGGAAGAGTGCACCCTAAACCTAATGTCGGAAAGTGGGTACCCGAAGCCTAATATGAAGTGAGAAATAAAGTGAGAAGTGAAGTGAGAAATGAAGTGAGAAGTGCAGTGAGAAATGTCAGAAAGTGGGTACGCTAACCCTAATGTTGGAAAGTGGGTACCCTAACCCTAATGTCGGAAAGTGGGTACCCTAACCCTAATGTCGGGAAGAGTGCACCCTAAACCTAATGTCGGAAAGTGGGTACCCTAACCCTAATGTCGGGAAGAGTGCACCATAACCCTAATGTCGGAAAGTGGGTACCCAGCCCTAATGTCGCGAAGAGTGCACCCTAACCCTAATGTCGGAAAGTGGGTACCCTAACCCTAGTGTCGGGAAGAGTGCACCCTAACCCTAATGTCGGGAAGAGTGCACCCTAACCCTAATGTCGAAAATCGGGTACCCTAACCCTAATGTCGGGAAGAGTGCACCCTAACCCTAATGTCGGAAAGTGGGTACCCTAACCCTAATGTCGGAAAGAGTAAACCCTAACCCTAATGTCGGAAAGTGGGTAACCTAACCCTAATTTGAACTGAGAACTGAAGTGAGAAATAAAGTGACAAGTGAAGTGAGAAATGAAGTGAGATGTGCAGTGAGAAATGTCAGAAAGTGGGTACCCTAACCCTAATATGAAGTGAGAAATAAAGTGAGAAGTGAAGTGAGAAATGAAGTGGGAAGTGCAGTGAGAACTGTCAGAAAGTGGGTACGCTAACCCTAATGTCGGAAAGTGGGTACCCTAACCCTAATGTCGGGAAGAGTGCACGCTAACCCTAATGTTGGAAAGTGGGTACCCTAACCCTAATGTCGGGAAGAGTGCACCCTAACCCTAATGTCAGAAAGTGGGTACCCTAACCCTCATGTCGGGAAGAGTGCACCATAACCCTAATGTCAAAAAGTGGGTAACCTAACCCTAATGTCGGGAAGAGTGCACCCTAACCCCAATGTCGGAAAGTGGGTACCCTCACCCTAATGTCGGGAAGAGTGCACCCTAACCCTAATGTCGGAAAGTGGGTACCCTAACCCTAATGTCAGGATGAGTGCACCCTAAACATAATGTCGGAACGTGGGTACCCTAAGCCTAATATGAAGTGAGAAATAAAGTGAGAAGTGAAGTGAGAAATGAAGTGAGAAGTGCAGTGAGAAATGTCAGAAAGTGGGTACGCTAACCCTAATGTTGGAAAGTGGGTACCCTAACCCTAATGTCGGGAAGAGTGCACCCTAACCCTAATGTCGGAAAGTGGGTACTCTAACCCTAATGTCGGGAAGAGTGCACCCTAAACCTAATGTCGGAAAGTGGGTACCCTAACCCTAATGTCGGGAAGAGCGCACCATAACCCTAATGTCGGAAAGTGGGTACCCTAACCCTAATGTCGGGAAGAGTGCACCCTAACCCTAATGTCGGAAAGGGGGGACCCTAACCCTAATATGAACTGAGAACTGAAGTTAGAAAAAAAGTGACAAGTGAAGTAAGAAATCAACTGAGAAGTCCAGTGAGAAATGTCAGAAACTGGGTACCCTAACCCTAAAGTCGGAAAGTGGGTACAATAACCCTAATATCGGGAAGAGCGCACCCAAACCCTAATGTCGGAAAGTGGGTACCCTAACGCTAATGTCGGAAAGAGTGCACCCTAACCCTAATGTCGGAAAGTGGGTACCCTAACCCTAATGTCGGGAAGAGTGCACCCTAACCCTAATGTCGGAAAGTGGGTACCCTAACCCTAATATGAAGTGAGAAATAAAGTGAGAAGTGAAGTGAGAAATGAAGTGAGAAGTGCAGTGAGAACTGTCAGAAAGTGGGTACGCTAACCCTAATGTCGGAAAGTGGGTACCCTAACCCTAATGTCGGGAAGAGTGCACGCTAACCCTAATGTCGGAAAGTGGGTACCCTAACCCTAAAGTCGGGAAGAGTGCACCCTAACCCTAATGTCAGAAAGTGGGTACCCTAACCCTCATGTCGGGAAGAGTGCACCATAACCCTAATGTCAAAAAGTGGGTAACCTAACCCTAATGTCAGGAAGCGTGCACCCTAACCCTAATGTCGGAAAGTGGGTACCCTAACCCTAATGTCGGGAAGAGTGCACCCTAACCCTAATGTCAGAAAGTGGGTACCCTACCCTAATGTCGGGAAGAGCGCACCCTAACCCCAATGTCGGAAAGTGGGTACCCTCACCCTAATGTCGGGAAGAGTGCACCCTAACCCTAATGTCGGAAAGTGGGTACCCTAACCCTAATGTCAGGATGAGTGCACCCTAACCCTAATATCGGAAAGTGGGTACCCTAACCCTAAATGTCGGGAAGAGTGCACCCTAACCCTAATGTCGGAAAGTGGGTACCCTAACCCTAATGTCGGGAAGAGTGCAACCTAAACCTAATGTCGGAAAGTGGGTACCCTAACCCTAGTGTCGGGAAGAGTGCACCCTAACCCTAATGTCGAAAATCGGGTACCCTAACCCTAATGTCGGGAAGAGTGCACCCTAACCCTAACGTCAGAAAGTGGGTACCCTAACCCTAATGTCGGGAAGAGTGCACCCTAACCCTAATGTCAAAAAGTCGGTACGCTAACCCTAATGTCGGGAAGAGTGCACCCTAACCCCAATGTCGGAAAGTGGGTACCCTAACCCTAATGTCGGGAAGAATAAACCCTAACCCTAATGTCGGAAAGTGGGTAACCTAACCCTAATATGAACTGAGAACTGAAGTGAGAAATAAAGTGACAAGTGAAGTGAGAAATGAAGTGAGAAGTGCAGTGAGAAATGTCAGAAAGTGGGTACCCTAACCCTAATATCGGAGAGTGGGTACCCTAACCCTAATGTCGCGAAAAGCGCACCCTAACCCTAATGTCGGAAAGTGGATACCCTAACCCTAATGTCGCGAAGAGTGCACCCTAACCCTAATGTCAGAAAGTGGGTACCCTAACCCTAATGTCGGGAAGAGTGCACCATAACCCTAATGTCGGAAAGTGGGTACCCTAACCCTAATGTCGCGAAGAGTGCACCCTAACCCTAATGTCAAAAAGTGGGTACCCTAACCCTAGTGTCGGGAAGAGTGCACCCTAACACTAATGTCGAAAATCGGGTACCCTAACCCTAATGTCGGGAAGAGTGCACCCTAACCCTAAGGTCAGAAAGTGGGTACCCTAACCCTAATGTCGGGAAGAGTGCACCCTAACCCTAATGTCAAAAAGTCGGTACGCTAACCCTAATCTCGGGAAGAGTGCACCCTAACCCTAATGTCGGAAAGTGGGTACCCTAACCCTAATGTCGGGAAGAGTAAACCCTAACCCTAAAGTCGGAAAGTGGGTAACCTAACCCTAATATGAACTGAGAACTGAAGTGAGAAATAAAGTGACAATGAAGTGAGAAATGAAGTGAGAAGTGCAGTGAGAAATGTCAGAAAGTGGGTACCCTAACCCTAATGTCGAAGAGTGGGTACCCTAACCCTAATGTCGCGAAGAGCGCACCCTAACCCTAATGTCGGAAAGTGGATACCCTAATCCTAATGTCGGGAAGAGTGCACCCTAACCCTAATGTCGGAAAGTGGGTAACCTAACCCTAATGTCGGGAAGAGTGCACCGTAACCCTAATGTCGGGAAGAGTGCACCCTAACCCTAATGTCGGAAAGTGGGTACCCTAACCCTAATGTCGGGAAGAGTGCACCCTAACCCCAATGTTGGAAAGTGGGTACCCTCACCCTAATGTCGGGAAGAGTGCACCCTAACCCTAATGTCGGAAAGTGGGTACCCTAACCCTAATGTCGGGAAGAGTGCACCCTAACCCTAATGTTGGAAAGTGGGTACCCTAACCCTAATGTCGGGAAGAGTGCACCCTAAACCTAATGTCGGAAAGTGGGTACCCTAAGCCTAATATGAAGTGAGAAATAAAGTGAGAAGTGAAGTAAGAAATCAACTGAGAAGTCCAGTGAGAAATGTCAGAAACTGGGTACCCTAACCCTAAAGTCGGAAAGTGGGTACAATAACCCTAATATCGGGAAGAGCGCACCCAAACCCTAATGTCGGAAAGTGGGTACCCTAACGCTAATGTCGGAAAGAGTGCACCCTAACCCTAATGTCGGAAAGTGGGTACCCTAACCCTAATGTCGGGAAGAGTGCACCCTAACCCTAATGTCGGAAAGTGGGTACCCTAACCCTAATATGAAGTGAGAAATAAAGTGAGAAGTGAAGTGAGAAATGAAGTGAGAAGTGCAGTGAGAACTGTCAGAAAGTGGGTACGCTAACCCTTATGTCGGAAAGTGGGTACCCTAACCCTAATGTTGGGAAGAGTGCACGCTAACCCTAATGTCGGAAAGTGGGTACCCTAACCCTAAATTCGGGAAGAGTGCACCCTAACCCTAATGTCAGAAAGTGGGTACCCTAACCCTCATGTCGGGAAGAGTGCACCATAACCCTAATGTCAAAAAGTGGGTAACCTAACCCTAATGTCAGGAAGCGTGCACCCTAACCCTAATGTCGGAAAGTGGGTACCCTAACCCTAATGTCGGGAAGAGTGCACCCTAACCCTAATGTCAGAAAGTGGGTACCCTAACCCTAATGTCGAGAAGAGCGCACCCTAACCCCAATGTCGGAAAGTGGGTACCCTCACCCTAATGTCGGAAAGTGGGCACCCTAACCCTAATGTCGGAAAGTGGGTACCCTAACCCTAATGTCAGGATGAGTGCACCCTAACCCTAATATCGGAAAGTGGGTACCCTAACCCTAAATGTCGGGAAGAGTGCACCCTAACCCTAATGTCGGAAAGTGGGTACCCTAACCCTAATGTCGGGAAGAGTGCACCTTAACCCTAATGTCGGGAAGAGTGCACCCTAACCCTAATGTCGGAAAGTGGGTACCCTAACCCTAATGTCGAGAAGAGCGCACCCTAACCCCAATGTCGGAAAGTGGGTACCCTCACCCTAATGTCGGAAAGTGGGCACCCTAACCCTAATGTCGGAAAGTGGGTACCCTAACCCTAATGTCAGGATGAGTGCACCCTAACCCTTATATCGGAAAGTGGGTACCCTAACCCTAAATGTCGGGAAGAGTGCACCCTAACCCTAATGTCGGAAAGTGGGTACCCTAACCCTAATGTCGGGAAGAGTGCAACCTAAACCTAATGTCGGAAAGTGGGTACCCTAACCCTAGTGTCGGGAAGAGTGCACCCTAACCCTAATGTCGAAAATCGGGTACCCTAACCCTAATGTCGGGAAGAGTGCACCCTAACCCTAACGTCAGAAAGTGGGTACCCTAACCCTAATGTCGGGAAGAGTGCACCCTAACCCTAATGTCAAAAAGTCGGTACGCTAACCCTAATGTCGGGAAGAGTGCACCCTAACCCTAATGTCGGAAAGTGGGTACCCTAACCCTAATGTCGGGAAGAATAAACCCTAACCCTAATGTCGGAAAGTGGGTAACCTAACCCTAATATGAACTGAGAGCTGAAGTGAGAAATAAAGTGACAAGTGAAGTGAGAAATGAAGTGAGAAGTGCAGTGAGAAATGTCAGAAAGTGGGTACCCTAACCCTAATGTCGGAGAGTGGGTACCCTAACCCTAATGTCGCGAAAAGCGCACCCTAACCCTAATGTCGGAAAGTGGATACCCTAACCCTAATGTCGCGAAGAGTGCACCCTAACCCTAATGTCAGAAAGTGGGTACCCTAACCCTAATGTCGGGAAGAGTGCACCCTAACCCTAATGTCGGAAAGTGGGTACCCTAACCCTAATGTCGGGAAGAGTGCACCCTAACCCTAATGTCGGAAAGTGGGTACCCTAACCCTAGTGTCGGGAAGAGTGCACCCTAACCCTAATGTCGAAAATCGGGTACCCTAACCCTAATGTCGGGAAGAGTGCACCCTAACCCTAACGTCAGAAAGTGGGTACCCTAACCCTAATGTCGGGAAGAGTGCACCCTAACCCTAATGTCAAAAAGTCGGTACGCTAACCCTAATGTCGGGAAGAGTGCACCCTAACCCTAATGTCGGAAAGTGGGTACCCTAACCCTAATGTCGGGAAGAGTAAACCCTAACCCTAATGTCGGAAAGTGGGTAACCTAACCCTAATATGAACTGAGAACTGAAGTGAGAAATAAAGTGACAAGTGAAGTGAGAAATGAAGTGAGAAGTGCAGTGAGAAATGTCAGAAAGTGGGTACCCTAACCCTAATGTCGGAGAGTGGGTACCCTAACCCTAATGTCGCGAAAAGCGCACCCTAACCCTAATGTTGGAAAGTGGATACCCTAACCCTAATGTCGCGAAGAGTGCACCCTAACCCTAATGTCAGAAAGTGGGTACCCTAACCCTAATGTCGGGAAGAGTGCACCATAACCCTAATGTCGGAAAGTGGGTACCCTAACCCTAATGTCGCGAAGAGTGCACCCTAACCCTAATGTCAAAAAGTGGGTACCCTAACCCTAGTGTCGGGAAGAGTGCACCCTAACACTAATGTCGAAAATCGGGTACCCTAACCCTAATGTCGGGAAGAGTGCACCCTAACCCTAAGGTCAGAAAGTGGGTACCCTAACCCTAATGTCGGGAAGAGTGCACCCTAACCCTAATGTCAAAAAGTCGGTACGCTAACCCTAATCTCGGGAAGAGTGCACCCTAACCCTAATGTCGGAAAGTGGGTACCCTAACCCTAATGTCGGGAAGAGTAAACCCTAACCCTAAAGTCGGAAAGTGGGTAACCTAACCCTAATATGAACTGAGAACTGAAGTGAGAAATAAAGTGACAATGAAGTGAGAAATGAAGTGAGAAGTGCAGTGAGAAATGTCAGAAAGTGGGTACCCTAACCCTAATGTCGAAGAGTGGGTACCCTAACCCTAATTTCGCGAAGAGCGCACCCTAACCCTAATGTCGGAAAGTGGATACCCTAACCCTAATGTCGGGAAGAGTGCACCCTAACCCTAATGTCGGAAAGTGGGTAACCTAACCCTAATGTCGGGAAGAGTGCACCGTAACCCTAATGTCGGGAAGAGTGCACCCTAACCCTAATGTCGGAAAGTGGGTACCCTAACCCTAATGTCGGGAAGAGTGCACCCTAACCCCAATGTTGGAAAGTGGGTACCCTCACCCTAATGTCGGGAAGAGTGCACCCTAACCCTAATGTCGGAAAGTGGGTACCCTAACCCTAATGTCGGGAAGAGTGCACCCTAACCCTAATGTTGGAAAGTGGGTACCCTAACCCTAATGTCGGGAAGAGTGCACCCTAAACCTAATGTCGGAAAGTGGGTACCCTAAGCCTAATATGAAGTGAGAAATAAAGTGAGAAGTGAAGTAAGAAATCAACTGAGAAGTCCAGTGAGAAATGTCAGAAACTGGGTACCCTAACCCTAATGTCGGAAAGTGGGTACAATAACCCTAATGTCAGGAAGAGCGCACCCAAACCCTAATGTCGGAAAGTGGGTACCCTAACGCTAATGTCGGAAAGAGTGCACCCTAACCCTAATGTCGGAAAGTGGGTACCCTAACCCTAATGTCGGGAAGAGTGCACCCTAACCCTAATGTCGGAAAGTGGGTACCCTAACCCTAATATGAAGTGAGAAATAAAGTGAGAAGTGAAGTGAGAAATGAAGTGAGAAGTGCAGTGAGAACTGTCAGAAAGTGGGTACGCTAACCCTTATGTCGGAAAGTGGGTACCCTAACCCTAATGTCGGGAAGAGTGCACGCTAACCCTAATGTCGGAAAGTGGGTACCCTAACCCTAAATTCGGGAAGAGTGCACCCTAACCCTAATGTCAGAAAGTGGGTACCCTAACCCTCATGTCGGGAAGAGTGCACCATAACCCTAATGTCAAAAAGTGGGTAACCTAACCCTAATGTCAGGAAGCGTTCACCCTAACCCTAATGTCGGAAAGTGGGTACCCTAACCCTAATGTCGGGAAGAGTGCACCCTAACCCTAATGTCAGAAAGTGGGTACCCTAACCTAATGTCGAGAAGAGCGCACCCTAACCCCAATGTCGGAAAGTGGGTACCCTCACCCTAATGTCGGAAAGTGGGCACCCTAACCCTAATGTCGGAAAGTGGGTACCCTAACCCTAATGTCAGGATGAGTGCACCCTAACCCTAATATCGGAAAGTGGGTACCCTAACCCTAATGTCGGGAAGAGTGCACCCTAACCCTAATGTCGGAAAGTGGGTACCCTAACCCTAATGTCGGGAAGAGTGCACCTTAACCCTAATGTCGGGAAGAGTGCACCCTAACCCTAATGTCGGAAAGTGGGTACCCTAACCCTAATGTCGAGAAGAGCGCACCCTAACCCCAATGTCGGAAAGTGGGTACCCTCACCCTAATGTCGGAAAGTGGGTACCCTAACCCTAATGTCGGAAAGTGGGGTACCCTAACCCTAATGTCAGGATGAGTGCACCCTAACCCTTATATCGGAAAGTGGGTACCCTAACCCTAAATGTCGGGAAGAGTGCACCCTAACCCTAATGTCGGAAAGTGGGTACCCTAACCCTAATGTCGGGAAGAGTGCACCCTAAACCTAATGTCGGAAAGTGGGTACCCTAACCCTAGTGTCGGGAAGAGTGCACCCTAACCCTAATGTCGAAAATCGGGTACCCTAACCCTAATGTCGGGAAGAGTGCACCCTAACCCTAACGTCAGAAAGTGGGTACCCTAACCCTAATGTCGGGAAGAGTGCACCCTAACCCTAATGTCAAAAAGTCGGTACGCTAACCCTAATGTCGGGAAGAGTGCACCCTAACCCTAATGTCGGAAAGTGGGTACCCTAACCCTAATGTCGGGAAGAGTAAACCCTAACCCTAATGTCGGAAAGTGGGTAACCTAACCCTAATATGAACTGAGAACTGAAGTGAGAAATAAAGTGACAAGTGAAGTGAGAAATGAAGTGAGAAGTGCAGTGAGAAATGTCAGAAAGTGGGTACCCTAACCCTAATGTCGGAGAGTGGGTACCCTAACCCTAATGTCGCGAAAAGCGCACCCTAACCCTAATGTCGGAAAGTGGATACCCTAACCCTAATGTCGCGAAGAGTGCACCCTAACCCTAATGTCAGAAAGTGGGTACCCTAACCCTAATGTCGGGAAGAGTGCACCATAACCCTAATGTCGGAAAGTGGGTACCCTAACCCTAATGTCGCGAAGAGTGCACCCTAACCCTAATGTCAAAAAGTGGGTACCCTAACCCTAGTGTCGGGAAGAGTGCACCCTAACCCTAATGTCGAAAATCGGGTACCCTAACCCTAATGTCGGGAAGAGTGCACCCTAACCCTAACGTCAGAAAGTGGGTACCCTAACCCTAATGTCGGGAAGAGTGCACCCTAACCCTAATGTCAAAAAGTCGGTACGCTAACCCTAATCTCGGGAAGAGTGCACCCTAACCCTAATGTCGGAAAGTGGGTACCCTAACCCTAATGTCGGGAAGAGTAAACCCTAACCCTAATGTCGGAAAGTGGGTAACCTAACCCTAATATGAACTGAGAACTGAAGTGAGAAATAAAGTGACAATGAAGTGAGAAATGAAGTGAGAAGTGCAGTGAGAAATGTCAGAAAGTGGGTACCCTAACCCTAATGTCGGAAAGTGGGTACCCTAACCCTAATGTCGGGAAGAGTGCACGCTAACCCTAATGTTGGAAAGTGGGTACCCTAACCCTAATGTCGGGAAGAGTGCACCCTAACCCTAATGTCAGAAAGTGGGTACCCTAACCCTCATGTCGGGAAAAGTGCACCATAACCCTAATGTCAAAAAGTGGGTACCCTAACCCTAATGTCGGGAAGAGTGCACCCTAACCCCAATGTCGGAAAGTGGGTACCCTCACCCTAATGTCGGGAAGAGTGCACCCTAACCCTAATGTCGGAAAGTGGGTACCCTAACCCTAATGTCAGGATGAGTGCACCCTAAACATAATGTCGGAACGTGGGTACCCTAAGCCTAATATGAAGTGAGAAATAAAGTGAGAAGTGAAGTGAGAAATGAAGTGAGAAGTGAAGTGAGAAATGAAGTGAGAAGTGCAGTGAGAAATGTCAGAAAGTGGGTACGCTAACCCTAATGTTGGAAAGTGGGTACCCTAACCCTAATGTCGGGAAGAGTGCACCCTAACCCTAATGTCGGAAAGTGGGTACTCCTAACCCTAATGTCGGGAAGAGTGCACCCTAAACCTAATGTCGGAAAGTGGGTACCCTAACCCTAATGTCGGGAAGAGCGCACCATAACCCTAATGTCGGAAAGTGGGTACCCTAACCCTAATGTCGGGAAGAGTGCACCCTAACCCTAATGTCGGAAAGTGGGTACCCTAACCCTAATATGAACTGAGAACTGAAGTTAGAAAAAAAGTGACATGTGAAGTAAGAAATCAACTGAGAAGTCCAGTGAGAAATGTCAGAAACTGGGTACCCTAACCCTAAAGTCGGAAAGTGGGTACAATAACCCTAATATCGGGAAGAGCGCACCCAAACCCTAATGTCGGAAAGTGGGTACCCTAACGCTAATGTCGGGCAGAGTGCACCCTAACCCTAATGTCGGAAAGTGGGTACCCTAACCCTAATGTCGGGAAGAGTGCACCCTAACCCTAATGTCGGAAAGTGGGTACCCTAACCCTAATATGAAGTGAGAAATAAAGTGAGAAGTGAAGTGAGAAATGAAGTGAGAAGTGCAGTGAGAACTGTCAGAAAGTGGGTACGCTAACCCTAATGTCGGAAAGTGGGTACCCTAACCCTATTGTCGGGAAGAGTGCACGCTAACCCTAATGTCGGAAAGTGGGTACCCTAACCCTCATGTCGGGAAGAGTGCACCATAACCCTAATGTCAAAAAGTGGGTAACCTAACCCTAATGTCAGGAAGCGTGCACCCTAACCCTAATGTCGGAAAGTGGGTACCCTAACCCTAATGTCGGGAAGAGTGCACCCTAACCCTAATGTCAGAAACTGGGTACCCTAACCCTAATGTCGGGAAGAGCGCACCCTAACCCCAATGTCGGAAAGTGGGTACCCTCACCCTAATGTCGGGAAGAGTGCACCCTAACCCTAATGTCGGAAAGTGGGTACCCTAACCCTAATGTCGGGAAGAGTGCACCCTAAACCTAATGTCGGAAAGTGGGTACCCGAAGCCTAATATGAAGTGAGAAATAAAGTGAGGAGTGAAGTGAGAAATGAAGTGAGAAGTGAAGTGAGAAATGAAGTGAGAAGTGCAGTGTGAAATGTCAGAAAGTGGGTACCCTAACCCTAATGTCGGAAAGTGGGTACCCTAACCCTAATGTCGCGAAGAGCGCACCCTAACCCTAATGTCGGAAAGTGGATACCCTAACCCTAATGTCAGGAAGAGTGCACGCTAACCCTAATGTCAGAAAGTGGGTAACCTAACCCTAATGTCGGGAAGAGTGCACCTTAACCCTAATGTCGGGCAGAGTGCACCCTAACCCTAATGTCGGAAAGTGGGTAACCTAACCCTAATGTCGAGAAGAGCGCACCCTAACCCCAATGTCGGAAAGTGGGTACCCTCACCCTAATGTCGGAAAGTGGGCACCCTAACCCTAATGTCGGAAAGTGGGTACCCTAACCCTAATGTCAGGATGAGTGCACCCTAACCCTAATATCGGAAAGTGGGTACCCTAACCCTAAATGTCGGGAAGAGTGCACCCTAACCCTAATGTCGGAAAGTGGGTACCCTAACCCTAATGTCGCGAAGAGTGCACCCTAACCCTAATGTCGGAAAGTGGGTACCCTAACCCTAGTGTCGGGAAGAGTGCACCCTAACCCTAATGTCGAAAATCGGGTACCCTAACCCTAATGTCGGGAAGAGTGCACCCTAACCCTAACGTCAGAAAGTGGGTACCCTAACCCTAATGTCGGGAAGAGTGCACCCTAACCCTAATGTCAAAAAGTCGGTACGCTAACCCTAATGTCGGGAAGAGTGCACCCTAACCCTAATGTCGGAAAGTGGGTACCCTAACCCTAATGTCGGGAAGAGTAAACCCTAACCCTAATGTCGGAAAGTGGGTAACCTAACCCTAATATGAACTGAGAACTGAAGTGAGAAATAAAGTGACAAGTGAAGTGAGAAATGAAGTGAGAAGTGCAGTGAGAAATGTCAGAAAGTGGGTACCCTAACCCTAATGTCGGAGAGTGGGTACCCTAACCCTAATGTCGCGAAAGAGCGCACCCTAACCCTAATGTCGGAAAGTGGATACCCTAACCCTAATGT